>NC_057801.1:168631791-168648081 GCF_018294505.1 Triticum aestivum | reverse complement strand
AACTCATCATAGCGCAGAAAATCATGAAGATAAATTGAAACTGAAGACAAACCAAATATGAAGTCTTTGCAAAAGTAACGCCATGAATGAAACACTTCAAACAGAGAAATTTGGTGGTGGCGTTACCCACCGTATAGGAAGTATTAGACCCAGACACGGCGCACAATTATCGTGGCGCTCCGAAGTCAAATTCCATGTTAATGTATTCACACTCAGATTGTAAATCTTCATTGATTGAAGATATACATTATTTTGTGTGTTGCACATCTAAGTCATCAACATGCATAAGTGTTAGGATGTGTGCCTGATCACAGGACATTTGAGGATTTCAAGATATTTAGCTCACACCGTAACTTGCAAAACCTTTTCTCATCCAAGGGCTTTGTGAAGATATATGCCAGTTGCTTTTCAGTGTTGACGTGCATGATATCTATATCTTTCTTCATAACATGATCTCTGAGAAAGTGATGACGTATTTCAATGTGTTTTGTCTTCGAGTGCTGGACTGGATTGTTGGCTATCTTGATGGCACTTTCGTTGTCGCAGAAGAGAGGTACTTGTTTCAGGTTGATGCCATAATCCTTGAAAGTTTGCTTCATCCATAGAAGCTGAGCACAACAGGATCCAGCAGCAATGTATTCAGATTCAGCAGTTGAGAGTGATACACAGTTCTACTTCTTTGAAGACCAACAGACAAGTGATTCACCATGAAAATGACATGTGCCTGATGTTGACTTGCGATCCACCTTGTCACCAGCATAATCAACATCCGAGAATCGAACTAGGTCAAACCTTGAGCCCTTTGGATACCATAATCCAAGTGTTGGGGTGTAAGCCAAATATCGAAGAATTCGCTTCACAGCTAAGTGATGCGATTCCTTTGGTGCCGCTTGGAATCGAGCACACATGCAAACACTAAGCATAATATCTGGCCTAGATGCACATAAATAAAGCAAAGAACCAATCATGGAGCGGTATACCTTTTGATCGAACGCTTTACCATTGTCGTCGGGACCAAGATGGTGTTTGGCTGGCATTGGCGTCGTGTAGCCTTTGCGGTCTTCCATTCCAAACTTCTTCAGACAATCTTTGAGGTATTTTTCTTGAGATATGAAGATGCCATTTCGTTGCTGACGAATTTGAAGACCAAGGAAAAACTTTAGCTCACCCATCATGGACATTTGATATTGCTCTTGCATCATGTACCCAAACTCATCACTGTACTTCTGGTTGGTGCAGCCGAAGATTATGTCATCCACATATATTGGCACACAAACAGTTCACCATCATATGTCTTCGTGAAGAGTGTGGGATCGAGGGATCCAGGTTTGAAGCCTTTGCTCTTTAGGAAGTCTTTGATTGTATCATACCAGGCACGAGGAGCTTGTTTGAGGCCATACAGTGCTTTGTTCAGCTTGTACACCATATCAGGATGTTTTGGATCTTGAAAGCCAGGTGGTTGAGCGATATATACTTCTTCTTCAATCTTGCCATTGAGAAATGCACTCTACAAATCCATTTGATATAGCAAGATGTTGTGATGATTAGCGTAGGCTAGCAGTATGCAAATAGCTTCAAGTCTAGCAACAGGAGCAAATGTTTCATCGAAGTCAATTCCTTCAACTTGAGTATATCCTTGAGCCACAAGACGTGCTTTGTTTCTGACGACTTGACCATGCTCATCTTGCTTGTTTCGATATATCCACTTTGTTCCTATAATGTTATGCTTGCGAGGGTCAGGTCCCTTGACAAGTTCCCAAACATTATTCAGCTTGAACTGTTGAAGTTCTTCTTGCATGGCTTGAATCCATTCAGGTTCCATAAAAGCTTCAGCAACTTTCTTGGGTTCTGATATTGACACAAATGAAAAGTGCCCACAGAAGTTTGCTAACTATGTTGCTCTTGAGCGAGTAAGCGGACCAGGCGCATTGTTGCTGTCAATTATCTTCTCAATTTGTACTTCATTTGCAACACGATGATGAACTGGACGAAGACCTTGCTCATGCTGACCATTGTCATCATTGGAAGTATTGTCTTCAGCCTGAGCATTGTCTTCAAGTTGGTTTGGTGCAGAAATGATAAGTTCCTCTTCAGGCTGTGCTTCAGAGGGCATGATTTCACCAGTTCCCATCAGCTTGATAGATTCACAGGAAGGAGCTTCATCAAGTGTGTTTGGCAGGAGCTCTCGTTGTGAACCATTGGTTTCATCAAATCGCATATCCACTGTTTCAACGATTTTGTAGTGGAAGAGGTTGAAGACTCTGTAAGAGTGCGAATCCTTTCCATAGCCAAGCATGAAGCCTTCGTGAGCTTTGGGTTTAAATTTTGACTTGTGATGGGGATCCTTGATCCAGCACCTAGCTCCAAAGACTCTGAAGTAACTGACATTTGGCTTCTTGCCAGTAAGGAGCTCATATGATGTTTTGCCCAGAAGCTTATGGATGTAGACACGGTTGATGATGTGACAAGCTGTATCAATGGCTTGAGGCCAGAACTTTCTTGGTGTCTTGTACTCGTCAAGCATTGTTCGAGCCATCTCGATGAGGGTTCTGTTCTTGCACTCTACAATGCCGTTTTGCTGAGGTGTGTATGGAGCAGAAAATTCATGAGTGATTCCCATTGTATCCAGATAAAGATCAAGCCCGGTGTTCTTGAATTCAGTGCCGTTATCACTTCTGATATGCTTGATCTTGACGCCATAATTGTTCATTGCTCGATTGGCGAATCGTCTGAAGACATCTTGTACTTCAGTCTTGTAGAGAATTATATGAACCCATGTGTATCTTGAGTAGTCATCAACAATGACGAAGCCATAGAGACACGCCGTTGTTGTCAGGGTGGAGTAATGAGTAGGTCCAAATAAGTTCATGTGTAGCAGCTCGAAGGGTTGAGACGTGGTCATGATTGTCTTCGAGGGGTGCTTTGCCCTTGTCATCTTTCCAGCTTCATAAGCACCACACAAATGATCTTTCTTGAACTTGACACCTTCGATGCCTATGACATGCTTCTTCTTGACGAGAGTGTGCAAGTTCCTCATGCCAGCGTGCCCTAGCCTTCGATGCCAAAGCCAGCATTCTGAAGCTTTTACAAGAAGACATATGGCAAGCTGTGGACCTGCTGAGAAATCTACCATGTATAGATCACCTTTCCTATACCCTTCAAAGACTAGAGACTTGTCAGATTCCATTAGTACAAGGCAACGATATTTTCCAAATATCACAATCATGTTTAAGTCACAAAGCATTGAGACAGACATTAAGTTGAATCCAAGGGATTCAACAAGCATCACTTTATCCATGTGTTGATCCTTTGAGATTGCAACTCTACCTAGACCCAATACCTTGCCTTTACCAGTGTCAGCAAATGTGATTTGACTCTTGTCGGATGGACGTAAGGTTGAGTCCATGAGAAGACTTCGATCACCAGTCATATGATTAGTGCATCCGCTGTCAATAATCCATTCTGAAGCTTTTGGTGACATGCCCTATAGTGCAGTTAGGAGGATAGGCTTCACAAGGTATGTTGTGAAGCATAAGCAGTTGTTGCATACATGGATTATCACAGCATAGATGAAAGTTAGCACACAGTATGACAGGTAAGTGATTCATATGTGGAATACATAGTAAGTCATTTTATCATGCGTCCCTTTGTGTTTTAGGTCCCCAGCAATTATATCGGACGCCATTGATTGCTGGCTAGAGACCACATTCTGCAAAAGAGAGTTAATTCTTCTTCACCACCCATATTTTCAGGGGTGGCTTAGAAGCAATGAGTCTAAGTGCAGCATCTGAGAATTTCGGCTTTGAAGCCCTAGCAAATAGCCTTGCAGGAGGTGAATGATACTCATGTGAATAAGCAGAAAAGTTTTTAGTGCTATGAACATAGCGGTTTGAAGACACACGCTCATATTCATGAGTCTGAGTATGATTTCCCTGCAAAACATTGGCGTTAGGGTGACTCAATTGAGTCCTGTGTTCGTATGCAGCCGTTGGACCATATGATGCCTTTGGTCTGGGGTTTGTCTTCTTCCCTGGTGGTGTCATGATGACATTCACTGAAAGATTCTCAAGGCAGCTTTTGGGAACCTAGATCTTCTTCATAGGAGGTCCATTCCTGCAGTTAGTACCAATATACCTGGCAAACACTTCACCATTCTGATTTTTGAACAGTTTATAGTTTGCATCAAAGGATTCATCAATGATAATAGGATTAGCATAGGTAAATCCAGATAAAGTAGATGGATCCACTGAAGGTTTGGGATACTGCTCAGGCTTCCAGTAGGAACCATCAGCATTCATTTTCCTCTCGAACCCAACACCCTCTTTCCTAGGGTTTCGGTTCAGAATCTGCTTTTTGAGGACATCACAAAGTGTCTGATGCCCTCTCAGACTTTTATACATTCCTGTTTCAAGCAATGTCTTCAACCTAGCATTTTCATCAGCAATAGTAGTGGTATCCTCAGAAGAGGGGTTAGTTACCACATCAGTAGTTGAAGACAAAGCAACAGTAGCAGCAGTGGAACATTCAGCAACAGAGGCAGCGTTATCACGCTCAATGCATTTTAAGCATGGTGGTTCAAATTCATCCTGAGCGGGACTGATCTGTTGAGCAAGTAATGAATCGTTCTCTTTTTGAAGATCTTCATGAGTCACTTTCAGTTTCTCAAGCTCTTGCTTCCTTTGAAGATAATCATAGGAGAGCTTTTCATAAGTGGTTGAGAGCGTCTCATGAAGACTTTCAAGTTCTTGATACTTAGCATGAAGATTTTTTATGTCTTCAACTAAGGACTGTGAACGTGTCATTTCCGCGTCCAACAGGTCATCGCTTTTGTCTAACAGTTTTTGAGTATGTTCCATAGCCCTTTGTTGTTCAGTAGCAATTTTAGCAAGTGTTTTGTAGCTGGGTTTAGATTCACAATCAAAGTCATCTTCACTTGATGTTTGAAAGTAAGCATCGCGCGATTTTACCTTGGCACCGCGTGCCATGAAGCATTAGGTGGGAGCAGGATCGTCCTTGTCATCATCAGCATTGGTGTGGGAGTCATTGTCTTCAGTGTTGAAGATGGACTTTGCGACGTAGGCTGTGGCCAGAGCCAGACTTGCAACACCAGAGTCGGACTCAGCTTCAGATTCCACCTCTGCCTCCTCAGAGGCAGACTCCTCCTCTGAATCCATTTCCTTGCCAACAAAAGCACGAGCCTTGCCAGATGAGCTCTTCTTGTGAGATTAAGACCTTGATGAGGACTTGGAAGAAGACTTCGAAGATTTCTTCTTCTTCTTGTCATCGGAGTCATATTCCTTGCTCTTCTTCTTCTTCTTCTTCTCGTTGTCCCACTGAGGACACTCAGAGATGTAGTGCACAGGCTTCTTACACTTGTGACATGTTCTCTTCTTGTTGTCTTGAGTGGAAGCTTCATCATTTCTTGAACTGGATCGTGAAGACTTTCTGAAGCCCTTCTTCTTGGTGAATTTCTAGAACTTCTTCACAAGCATAGCAAGCTCCCTTCCAATGTCTTCAGGATCGTCAGAACCGCAGTCAGATTCTTCTTCTTCAGATGAGGAAACAACCTTTGCCTTCAAAGCACGAGTTCGGCCATAGTTGGGGCCACAGATATCTCTTTTCTCAGAAAGCTGGAACTCATGTGTGTTGAGCCTCTCAAGTATATCAGACGGATCGAGTGTCTTGAAGTCAGGACATTCTTGTATCATGAGGGCAAGGATGTCAAAGGAGGTGTCAAGTGATCTCAACAGTGTCTTGACAATTTCATGCTTGGTGATCTCAGTGGCGTCGAGAGCCTGAAGCTCATTTGTGATGTCGGTGAGGCGATCAAACGTGAGCTGGACATTTTCATTGTCGTTTCTCTTGAAGCGATTGAAGAGATTGCGAAGAACACTGATCCTCTGGTCTCTCTGTGTAGAGACGCCTTCATTGACCTTGGACAGCCAGTCCCAGACTAGCTTTGACGTTTCCAGAGCACTCACACGGCTATACTGTCCTTTGGTCAGATGACCACAGATGATGTTCTTTGCAGTCGAGTCCAGTTTAATGAACTTCTTGACATCAGTAGGGGTGACACCTTCACCAGTTTTGGGAACGCCATTCTTGACGACATACCAGAGGTCGACATCAATGGCTTCAAGATGCATGCGCATCTTATTCTTTCAGTAGGGATATTCTGTTCCATCGAACACGGGGCAAGCAGCGGAGACTTTGATTATCCCTGCAGTCGACATAGCTAAACTCCAGGTGGTTAAACCGAATCACACAGAACAAGGGAGTACCTTGCTCTGATACCAATTGAAAGTGCTAGTTATCGACTAGAGGGGGGGTGAATAGGCGATTTTTATCAAAGTCTTCAAAACGTGGAAGTTTCGAAGACAAACAATAGAAATGACCTAATTGATATGTAGCGGAAGATAAACTACAACAAGCAAGCCATAGTCAAGTATGCAATAGCGTTAACGTACGAAGACTAATAGCAGCTTGGTAGCAGGATCAGGATGGAAGATAGTATGAAGCCAATCAACAATAGTAGTCAAGCAATGAAGTCAACCAGATAAGACAGATAAGCAACGACTTCACGAAGACAAACTCAAGGTAAAGGAGGGAAGAGATAGAACCAGTCACTTGTTGAAGACACAGGATTTGTTGGACCAGTTCCAGTTGCTGTGACAACTGTACGTCTGGTTAGGGAGGCTGAGATTCAACTCAGAAGACCGTGTCTTCACCTTATTCCCCTTGAGCTAAGGTCACTTAGTCCTTGCCCAATCACTCTGGTAAGTCTTCAAGGTAGACTTCCAAACCTTCACAGACTTCGTTCACCCGGCAATCCACAATGACTCTTGGATGCTCAGAACGCGACGCCTAACCGGCTGGAGGATACACAGTCCTCAAGTGTAGTAAGTCTTCAGGTCACACAGACAGAAAGACTTCAGTGATGCCTAACACTCTTTGGCTCTGGGTGTTTGGGCTTTGTCCTCGCAAGGATTTCTCTCTCTCAAATGCTTCGAGGTGGGTTGCTCTCAAACGACAAAAGCCGTATACTAACTCTGAGCAGCCACCAATTTATGGTGTAGGGGGTGGGCTATTTATAGCCACTAGGCAACCCGACCTGATTTGTCCAAAATGACCCTGGGTCACTAAGGAACTGACATGTGTTCCAACGGTCAGATTTCAAACACACACGGCAACTTTACTTGGGCTACAAGCAAAGCTGACTCATCCAGCTCTGGATAAGGTTTGCTCTCATTGTCTTCGCTCGAAGACATAGGATTTGAGTTGAGCATCACTTCAGTCACTCTGACTTAGTTCCCTTGGACCCCACTTAGTACGGTGGTTCCTATGACTCAACAAAGAAGAAAAGGAAGCAACGAATCCACACAGTCTTCGCGCTCCATAGTCTTCACGCAATGTCTTCTCATGTCATAGTCTTCAATATGAATATCTTCTCATACCATCATTGTCTTCAATGTCTTCATACATTTTTAGGGGTCATCTCCGGTAGGTAAACCGAATCAATGAGGGACACTACCTGCGTTATCCTGCAATTCTCACAAACGCATTAGTCCCTCAACCAACTTTGTCGTCAATACTCCAAAACCAACTAGGGGTGGCACTAGATGCACTTACAGGTGTGTGCGTGAGAGTACCCTCTCGATTAGGGTTTAGGCGACTCCGCTGGCGACTCCACCGCCGGCGGGAGATCTCCGCTTTGGACATTGAATACCGAATCGGGGGAGGCTCTGAGGGAAGTAGGGAGAGGGTTCACGTTGGGAAGGCCGTAGTTTTCCTTCGCTGCAAGTTTGCATATCAGGGATTATCACAAAGTAGATATATGTGGCCATTTTATTTTGGACATGAGAGCTCTAGCTGATATTGTCCTTTTTTCTTCTGTATAATAAATTGTGGAATACCTGCTTACTCTCCAAGGAAGGAATCAAGGAACATAAACTTTTAGTACTCCCTCCGTAAACTAATATAAGAGTGTTTAGATCACTACTTTAGTTATCTAAACCCTCTTATATTAGTTCACAGAGGGAGTACTTGATAGCAACGTGCATTTTATTTGCATGTTTACTTGATACATTCAGTCTCATGCGGCTTGGTCGAGATTATGTGGTGTAACTACAAACATTCGTCCTATGTGCTTTCTACAAGTCTGGACATAACTACTTCACATCTTCCAATTATGCCTTCTCTAGGAGAACATGGTAGCCCTCCCAGTATATCTTAATTTTTTAGCTGACAATGTATAGATAGTCTTAATATCACTTTAATTGCAGTGTAATCCTCAATGTAAGTTATGTAACACAGTTTCATTTTTCTAATGACTTCAGCTGGAAAATAAATTACCAAGCTCAAAACCGGGGGAAATCACTTTAGTACCAAATAGGAAAACAGATGATGGAACTGCTTCTCAAGTCAAAGATATCCTAAGGCCACGACACATAGTTTGTTGAAACAACAATAGATTGACTGGATACTCTCTCGCTTGAGGTAACCGTGGCGCTATTTATGCTGAAAATCCTTTTTTCTACACACCACTAGACAATACCCTGAACGTTTTATTGGTGGAAATAATTATTTCATTTGACAGTAGATGACCATATAATGTCACTAATTCAGTATGTTTTACAAAACTATAAAATGATCGCATATTATTAATGTTATTTTCTTTATTGTTTTGAGAAACAATACCTATATTTTACCAGCGAAGATACCCTTGTGTAAGTGTTAAGTATGGGGGCCTGCCTGAGGAGATGGCACTCCGGAGCTCCGCCAGATCAGGCTGAAGAACTTGGCGCACACGGTCATGGGGTTACCCTCCAGAAGACACTGCAGGAGAGGAGAGGCCCGTGGGACACGAACTGTCTATCTGACGAACAGATTTACCATGTCTACTTGCAGGTCAACTAAGCTGTTAATCGGCCACTACTACTACTAGCTATGCAATTAATTGTTAGCCTCATGATCCTGACAATAGTTCTTTCTCCATGATTCTTTGCGTGATTATTATTTCACCAATATGTTTCTGCAAGATGTGTCCTAATCATCTTGATTTTTCCAGCATATTAATTAACCGTTTGCTTTTCTCTATTTTATTGGGAGGTCTCTATTTTGTTGTTCAAATTAAGTATGGTCTGGGAGAGGTGGCTGCTTTTGATGATATTCTAGATCAGCCTTGGCAGCTAACATTCTGGTATCGAGCATGTTACAACCATATTTAACATATCTTGTTGTGGTATATTTACCTAGAGCTAGCATCTCAGTATCCATTTAGTATTGTGCCCGCCTGACGGCATCTATGTCTATGGCAGTTTGGTCAGTTGTTGTTCTATGGCATGGTGATAATGGTCTTTTGTTTGCGTTGGCTAAAGCTTGGTTGTGAGAAATTATATCCCAGAAAAGAGAAAAAATGACTGACTGACAAATGCTCTGTACCTAGAATATAAAGCAAGTTATATTTTGCAAAATTAGTTTTGGTCCTCCTTCGGAGTGAGGTTGAAACATTCGTATTTTATGCATCCCAACTGATATCGCTTCATATTTGCTAAAGTTGTATTCATAATTGTGTGATTGCTTTTAGACCGCCTGGTAGATACTTGATAGTTTTACAAAACGAGCAAGCAATATAATTGTTCGCAGTTCACATATGTAACCAATATTTAGGACAAAAAAGAGTGCAACCAAGGATACTGTCATGCGCGACATACTTTTGACACATCATCGCAAGACAAATGTATCACCGTAATAGTTCGATGAGTGGATGGTCAATGAAAAAACGCAACAAAGAAAATGGCGCAGCAACACGCGCGGCTGCTTCTAGTATGGGTTGGCTTATCTATAATTCAACACGGACGTACAAACTTGCAAGAACTGTATCTCGCTTATAGCGAGCATAACTCCCGTCTCGCCTGAAGATTTTTGTGTGGCGTACAGTATTGGGCTGACCCATTTCTACCATCCATTCACGCTGCTTGCGAGTTCTACGTCTCTGGTAAAGCGGTGTTGAAAGTGCTAGTTATCGACTAGGGGGGGGGTGAATAGGCGATTTTTATCAAAGTCTTCAAAACGTGGAAGTTTCGAAGACAAACAATAGAAATAACCTAATTGATATGCAGCGGAAGATAAACTACAACAAGCAAGCCATAGTCAAGTATGCAATAGCGTTAACGTACGAAGACTAATAGCAACTTGGTAGCAGGATCAGGATGGAAGATAGTATGAAGCCAATCAACAATAGTAGTCAAGCAATGAAGTCAATCAGATAAGACAGATAAGCAACGACTTCACGAAGACAAACTCAAGGTAAAGGAGGGAAGAGATAGAACCAGTTACTTGTTGAAGACACAGGATTTGTTGAACCAGTTCCGGTTGCTGTGACAACTGTACGTCTGGTTAGGGAGGCTGAGATTCAACTCAGAAGACCGTATCTTCACCTTATTCCCCTTGAGCTAAGGTCACTTAGTCCTCACCCAATCACTCTGGTAAGTCTTCAAGGTAGACTTCCAAACCTTCACAGACTTTGTTCACCCGGCAATCCACAATGATTCTTGGATGCTCAGAACGCGACGCCTAACCGGCTGGAGGATACACAGTCCTCAAGTGTAATAAGTCTTCAGGTCACACAGACAGAAAGACTTCAGTGATGCCTAACACTCTTTGGCTCTGGGTGTTTGGGCTTTGTCCTCGCAAGGATTTCTCTCTCTCAAATGCTTCGAGGTGGGTTGCTCTCAAACGACAAAAGCCGTATACTAACTCTGAGCAGCCACCAATTTATGGTGTAGGGGGTGGGCCATTTATAGCCACTAGGAAACCCGACCTGATTTGTCCAAAATGACCCTGGGTCAGTAAGGAACTGACACATGTTCCAACGGTCAGATTTCAAACACACGCGGCAACTCTACTTGGGCTACAAGCAAAGCTGACTCATCCAGCTCTGGATAAGGTTTGCTCTCATTGTCTTCGCTCGAAGACATAGGATTTGAGTTGAGCATCACTTCAGTCACTCTGACTTAGTTCACTTGGACCCCACTTAACAGTACGGTGGTTCCTATGACTCAACAAAGAAGAAAAGGAAGCAACGGATCCACACAGTCTTCGCGCTCCATAGTCTTCACGCAATGTCTTCTCATGTCATAGTCTTCAATATGAATATCTTCTCATACCACCATTGTCTTCAATGTCTTCATACATTTTTAGGGGTCATCTCCGGTAGGTAAACCGAATCAATGAGGGACACTACCTGCGTTATCCTGCAATTCTCACAAACGCATTAGTCCCTCAACCAACTTTGTCGTCAATACTCCAAAACCAACTAGGGGTGGCACTAGATGCACTTACATGTGTGTGCGTGAGAGTACCCTCTCGATTAGGGTTTAGGCGACTCCACTGGCGACTCCACCGCCGGCGGGAGATCTCCGCTTTGGACATTGAATACCAAATCGGGGGAGGCTCTGAGGGAAGTAGGGAGAGGGTTCACGTTGGGAAGGCCGTAGTTTTCCTTCGCTATGGCGGCTTCGAGCTCTGCAACTACGACTGGGGCGAAAGAAGAGATAGATCTGGAGGAGATGCTCAAGAACATGGAACTAATGGATGAGGAACTGGACGATGTCGTGATCGGGGCAGAGGAGGCGAAGTCTTTCAATGAGAAGGCGGGGTGGATGGCAATTGCGAGGGTGAATACCAATCGGAACTTTAGTCCGACAGCTTTTTCAGATAATATGAACTTCATCTGGGGCTTGGTTTGGACTCCGGAATTCAGAGAGGCTGGGGAAAACTTATTCATCTTCAAGTTCTTCTGCCTAGGGGATTGGAAGAAGGTAGTTCATAGAGGGCCGTGGCTGTTCAGAGGATTGGCGGTGGTGGTCGAGGAGTATGATGGGAAGGCGGATCCAGAATCGGTGGTGCTAGATGGATTGTATGTTTGGGCACAAATCCATAAAATTCCAGAAGTTTACCGCCATGAACCGGTGGTGGATCAGCTTGCCCGAAGAATAGGGAAAGTCAAGGAGGTTCAGATGAGACCAACGCTCTTCTACGAGGGGGACTATGTGAGGGTTAGAGCTAGGGTTCTTACGAAAAACCCTTGACTCGGTTCACCCCATTGACTGTGGCAGGAGAAGGAACCCGGATGCTTGTGGTGAAGTATGAGAAGATTCCGTTTTTCTGCAAGGTGTGTGGAATCATGGGGCACAGTCATGAGGAATGTGGCAGGGGGATTTGGAAAGAAGAGGATAAGAAGTGGGTCTCTTGGATGATCGCAAAGCGTAGGACTGTCACATACTCACAGCCTTCTGGGAGAGGTTTTTTCAAAGGGGGGAGAGGGTATGGCAATGGTGGTACATCAGGTCAATCAAGAGGTGGAGGAAGAGGAGGAGCTGCGGCAGATTTTCAGCAGGACAAGGAGGAAGAGGGTGTGGACCCGAAGCAGCAACCTGACCTTACTGGAGTAAAATCAAACTTCAAGAGATCATCACAGGATAACACTCTGTTGGTGGCTGCGGCGTCCTCTGCCGAGCAGCGTCCCATGGAAGGCGAAGAAAACAATGCTATGGTGGCGCTCCCGAATCCATCGGGAGTCCCTCTGCTGCCTCCTGTTTATGTGTCACCAAGGAAAGTAAACAAGAGGATGAAGAACTCGATGACTGAGCTGGGAGAAAGCACCAACGCAGGAGGGACAGAGAACACAGTTGCACCATCGGCGGGCTCCCCCGAGGAGTACCGCCGGGCACAATGAATATCATATGTTGGAACTGTCGGGGTGCGGGTAAAGCCTCGACAGTTCGCGAACTTCGTGAGTTAGCGAAGAAATTTACCCCTACTGTGCTTTGTATTGTTGAAACTCAATTGGAGAAAGCAAGAGTAGAAGGTTTAGCTAGCTCCATAGGTTATGATAAAGCCTATGCAATAAGTAGTAGTGGTAGGAGTGGAGGTATTGGAATTTTTTTGGAATAATTCAATAAATGTGGAGAATTTTGGCTACTCTGTGTATCATGTTGATTGCAAGGTGGATAATGGGTGGAGGCTAACAGTAGTATATGGGGAGGCGCAGACTCATCTTCGCCACCAAACTTGGGGCAAGCTCAAAGAAATATGTGGTTTATATGACCTCCCATGGCTCTGTATGGGAGATTTTAATGAGGTATTGCGGCCTGATGAGCATGAGGGGGTTGGGCAGCGAAGTAATGCACAAATGCAAGGGTTCAGAGACATGTTGGATAGCTGCAACCTGGTGGATATTGGCTTCAAAGGCAGGTTTTGGACTTTTGAAAAGAAAGTTACAGGAGGTACATACTCTAGAGTCAGACTTGATCGAGCTCTAGGGTCGGCTGAGTGGGGCGCCCAGTTTCCATTGGCTTGTCTCAGTCATTTGATCGCTGCGACATCGGATCATGGGCCTATATTGTTGCAGCTCGAGGGGGAGAGTAACAGGTTCAGAACTCCTCCTGTTTTCTGATATGAGACAGCCTGGGAATCTCATGGCAATCTGAAAGAAACAATAGTGGAAGAGTGGGCTGCAAACCAATATAGTGCTAGGGTGGAAGATATAAAGCGGAAGCTCTCCTCTCTTGCGACCAGACTTCAAAGATGGAACGTCGACACCTTTGGGTCAGTCCGCAAGGAGATCAAAGGCTTAAAGAGAGAGCTAGAAAAACTCAGAAGTACGCCGCAGAGGGTGGGACCGAGTCAGGAGGAGATACAGATAAATAAGAGACTAGTTGAGTTATACCATAGAGAGGAGATGCTATGGAGGCAACGAATGAGAATCAAATGGCTAGCGGAGGGGAACAGAAACACAAATTTTTTTCATATCCGACCCAGTATGAGGAGAAGGAAAAATATGATAAAAGCACTATCTAACTCCCTTGGAGTTGTGGTTGATGATCCGGCCGAATTAAAGATTCTGGTCTCAAATTTCTATAAGGATTTATACACTTCAGAGGGAGTTACAAACATGGAGGGAGTACTAGATCATGTGCCTAGAAAAGTCACGGATCATATGAATGATATCTTATGTGCTACATACACGGGTGAGGAGGTAAAAATAGCTTTATTTCAAATGTTTCTGACAAAATCGCCAGGTCCGGATGGGTTCCCAGCACACTTTTACCAGCGGCATTGGGATGTCTGTGGGGAAGAAGTAACGAAGGCAGTGCTGAGAATAGTAAGAGGGGAAGAGAGTCCCGAATGTATTAATGATACTTTTTTGGTTTTGATCCCAAAGGTAATGAATCCAAATCTCCTGACTCAATTCAGACCAATAAGTTTATGCAATGTGTTATACAAAATAGCTTCGAAGGTGGTTTCAAATAGACTCAAGCAAATCCTTCCAGATATCATATCATAGGAGCAGTCAGCCTTTGTCCCAGGGAGACTTATTACTGATAACATCATATCTGCTTATGAATGTTTACATTTTATGAAAAGAAGCAGGTCAAAGGTCAAAAGCCATTGTGCCCTAAAGTTGGACATGACGAAGGCTTATGATAGGCTGGAATGGACATATTTGGAAGCAATAATGGGAAAACTGGGATTTGCTCCAGAGTGGATAAAGTTGGTGATGGGAATGGTGAAATCAGTTTCTTTTGAGGTGTTGTTCAATGGTGAAAAACTTGATCAGTTTAAACCTTCTAGAGGGATTCGACAGGGAGACCCAATTTCTCCTTATCTTTTCTTGATCGCAGCGGAGGGCCTCTCGTGCCTTTTGAAATTCAGTTCTCAGTCATCTAGTGTTGTGGGAGTTAAGGTGGCGCCAACAGCCCCGGTTGTCAACCACCTTCTCTTTGCTGATGATAGCCTGCTGCTATTCAGGGCAAGTAATGATGGAGCAGTTGCAGTGTCAAACTTGTTGGACATCTATTGCAAAGCGTCTGGCCAAAGGGTGAACAACGACAAATCTTATATTTTTTCAGTAAGGGATGCCCTCAAACATTTCGGGATGGAATAAAGGGGATTCTCAACGTCCACAATGAACAACTTAGCGAGAGGTATTTGGGTATGCCCACTAATGTGGGACACTCAAAAAATGGCACATTCAAATATTTGAAAGATAGAGTTTGGGAGAAGATTAAAGGGTGGATGGAAAAGTTGCTATCTTATGCGTGCAAAGAGGTTCTGATTAAGGCAATTGCACAAGCTATCCCGGTCTACTCGATGGCCTGTTTCAGATTATCAAGGGGAGTTTGTGAAAGCATAACATCTCTAATCAGACAGTTTTGGTGGGGTAGTAAGAGAGGAAGGAGAAAGCCTTGCTGGGTCGCTTGGGACGTGTGCACGAAACCGAAACATTTGGGAGGCCTAGGTTTCCGCGACATGGAGCTGTTCAACCTGTCCCTCTTGGCAAGGCAGGCGTGGCGGCTCCTTCAGGAGCCAATGCCACTCAGTGCAAAAATCTTGAAGGCAGTTTATTATCCCGCCACGAGCATTCTAGAAGCAAGCCTCGGCGGTCATCCATCTTAGGTTTGGCGCGATCCTAGACGGGCGGGACATCTTGTCTCAGGGCATCATCCGAAGAGTTGGAACTGGAGAAGAAACAAGGATATGGGAGCATAACTGGCTCCCCCGAGAGTGAGTAAAACGACCTTTGAGCGCGATGGTTGCTCACCCACCTGAACTAGTTTCAGAATTGATTGATGTCACTTCAGCCACTTGGAAAGAAAATCTGATTCGGGAAACATTTAATCCTTATGATGCCTACAGTATACTAAGGATCCCACTGTGTACTCATAGGGTTGACGATTTCTGGGCTTGGGGTGCGGATCACCGTGGGAGATTTTCAGTTAGCTCGGTTTACAAAATGCTCGTGAAAACGAAACTGCAGAGGGAAAGTTGGCTCGAGAATACCGAAAGCCCGGCGGACGTTGCAGTGGAGGCGAAGAGGTGCTCTAATATGTGGCAGATTAGGGTTCCATCGAAGCTCAAGAACTTCTTATGGCGTTTCTGTCAGAATTCTTTACCAACAAAAGACTTGCTGAATCACCGTAACATGTCGACTACTTTGGTCTGCCCGATTTGTTCAGCTTCTGACAGTTGGAGACATGCTCTGGTCAATTGCCATATGGCGGGAAGTGTATGGGCGCTAGCTCCTTCTGAGATGGTGGAGCATATGCAAGCAAACTTGGAGCTGGAAGCGAAGGACTGGTTGTTTCTGATGCACGAAACTCTGCCCCAAAATGATTTTACACGATTGGTGGTTACATTGTGGGCAATCTGGAGAGATAGGAGGAAAGCTACACACGAGGAGATTTTCCAAAGTCCGTTGTCAACTTTCTCTTTCATTAACTCCTT